>NW_027472587.1:34350858-34383358 GCF_030347505.1 Rhynchophorus ferrugineus | reverse complement strand
GAGCATAAGCGAAAAAAGGTTTTATTGGTGTGGTCATAAAATAATTGGATACCAAAGGATAATTCAAGAAAGTTTTAATGGAATGGCGGAATTATTTTATTAGTGTGTGTTATTTATATTATTGACCGTTTATAGTAGGATTCGACGAGTTACTTTAAAAAGGCTGGTATGTCATACCTGAGCCATAGTTTGTGTTCAGTCAGTGACCTAGTGACATACAGACGTTCCGGGTATTTCTTGTTTTCAACATGTGTCCAATTAAAAAGCGTTCGCGAAAACCACATTGGTTTAAACTAATGGCAGTTCGAAGAGTCCAAGGTGGTGAATCGAAAGCATCCGTAGCAAGAAGTCTGAGTATCCCTGAATCCACCCTTAGGGGGTGGATCAAGAGACGAGAGATTTTATGTCAAAGTCGGGTGGAACAGAATAATCTAGTGGGAATTAACCTCAGTTTATCGTCTACCGCAGAAGTGCTAGAAGGCTCTGATTTTATTGTAAAAAAAGTGATTTCATATATACTTATATGTGCTAGAGTGACCGGCTTTCAGTACGGATATCTTTATTATTGTAATTCGAGCACGGCCCCCGATCTACACATGGATCCATTTATCCAAGGATTCTGTCAGTCGGTACAAGAATTAACCACTAAATTCGGCCCTATTCAACGGATCCAATATACAGGAATTACCTCATCGATAGAAACAAAGAATTTCATCAAGAGGTGGGATGAAGAACAAAGAAAATTAACCATAAACCAAAGACAGAGTGAAACAAACACTACTTACTCTCAAGATCAGAATCAACCCACCACATCGTCTGCCGATCAGCAGGCCAATCAAAAATTCAACTGGGGTTCACAAGAGGCACAGCTCTTCTTTCTTGACATGGTCAGACGACGTGGACACGACTTTGGAGTCTTCTGTTACGACTATACAAGGACGCTTCCAGTCATTGAGACAAACCCTTTCTTACAGGGATTTAATGAATACAAGGAACTACTAAAGAGTAGGCAAGAGCCAGTGGAGGCAACTCAGTGAAAACATAGAAATTTATTTAAAAAACATCTAGAATTTACTTTAGTACAATCATATATAATGTCTCCAGAGCCTTATTGATTAATCACAATCCTTAAGCAAGGACATTTTTATATTCATCATTAAGAAAATTCGAAAATAACAAGAATGGTCTGTTTTATTTGCTCACAAGATAATTATATTTACGAAATTACAATATTGTTTCAATTTGATGTCTGGTGAGGACGAGTCATCCATATCTGTTCATCACATTTACGTGTAATCCGAACAGGGATGAAATTAAATTTTGTAACTGCCACGTCAAACATGAATGCACCGCCATATAAAATGTCATTGATATACTTGATTACACACACTAGTTATGAAAAATGTGTTAATCATTAATTAAAGCAGCAAAAACCGTTTACTTTCCGGACACTTTTATTTATTATTTAGACTTTTATTTAATTAGTTTCTTATTTTATTATTTAGAAAGACTAAATAAATGAAAATTGTTGATTTTACAGGAAAATAAGCGCTACCTGCTATCAGATCCAATATTATCATTTTTCTATTACATATCAATATATTAAATAAATATGTAATTTATCAAATAATTATTAGCACTATTTTATTATTGGAGCTTAAATTAGTACATCTGATGTTTCTTTAATCATTATTGAAAATAAAACTATTAATTGAAAAATAAGTGCATTTATGAGCATAAGCGAAAAAAGGTTTTATTCTTGTGGTCATAAAATAATTGGATATCAAAGGATAATTCAAGAAAGTTTTAATGGAATAGCGGAATTATTTTATTAGTGTGTGTTATTTATATTATTGACCGTTTAATCCTACTTACTATATACTCCTACTACTTTATATTCTTGTATTCGTCCTCACCAAACATCAAATTGAAACAATATTGTAATTTCGAAAATATCATTATCTTGTGAGCAAAGAAAAAAGACTGTTATTGTTATTATCAAATTTTCTTAATCTACATTAGGATATATATATATATATATATATATATATATATATATATATATATATATATATATATATATATATACATCTTGATGAATTTTGATCCAATATTATCATTTTTCTAATGCATATCAGTATATTAAATAAATATGTAATTTATCAAATAATTATTAGCACTATTTTATTATTGGAGCCTAAATTAGTACATCTGATGTTTTTTAATCATTATTGAAAGTAAAACTATTTATTGAAAAATAAGTGCATTTATGAGCATAAGCGAAAAAAGGTTTTATTGGTGTGGTCATAAAATAATTGGATACCAAAGGATAATTCAAGAAAGTTTTAATGGAATGGCGGAATTATTTTATTAGTGTGTGTTATTTATATTATTGACCGTTTATAGTAGGATTCGACGAGTTACTTTAAAAAGGCTGGTATGTCATACCTGAGCCATAGTTTGTGTTCAGTCAGTGACCTAGTGACATACAGACGTTCCGGGTATTTCTTGTTTTCAACATGTGTCCAATTAAAAAGCGTTCGCGAAAACCACATTGGTTTAAACTAATGGCAGTTCGAAGAGTCCAAGGTGGAGAATCGAAAGCATCTGTAGCAAGAAGTCTGAGTATCCCTGAATCCACCCTTAGGGGGTGGATCAAGAGACGAGAGATTTTATGTCAAAGTCGGGAGGAACAGAATAATCTAGTGGGAATTAACCTCAGTTTATCGTCTACCGCAGAAGTGCTAGAAGGCTCTGATTTTATTGTAAAAAAAGTGATTTCATATATACTTATATGTGCTAGAGTGACCGGCTTTCAGTACGGATATCTTTATTATTGTAATTCGAGCACGGCCCCCGATCTACACATGGATCCATTTATCCAAGGATTCTGTCAGTCGGTACAAGAATTAACCACTAAATTCGGCCCTATTCAACGGATCCAATATACAGGAATTACCTCATCGATAGAAACAAAGAATTTCATCAAGAGGTGGGATGAAGAACAAAGAAAATTAACCATAAACCAAAGACAGAGTGAAATAACCACTACATACTCTCAAGATCAGAATCAACCCACCACATCGTCTGCCGATCAACAGGCCAATCAAAAATTCAACTGGGGTTCACAAGAGGCACAGCTCTTCTTTCTTGACATGGTCAGACGACGTGGACACGACTTTGGAGTCTTCTGTTACGACTATACAAGGACGCTTCCAGTCATTGAGACAAACCCTTTCTTACAGGGATTTAATGAATACAAGGAACTACTAAAGAGTAGGCAAGAGCCAGTGGAGGCAACTCAGTGAAAACATAGAAATTTATTTAAAAAACATCTAGAATTTACTTTAGTACAATCATATATAATGTCTCCAGAGCCTTATTGATTAATCACAATCCTTAAGCAAGGACATTTTTATATTCATCATTAAGAAAATTCGAAAATAACAAGAATGGTCTGTTTTATTTGCTCACAAGATAATTATATTTACGAAATTACAATATTGTTTCAATTTGATGTCTGGTGAGGACGAGTCATCCATATCTGTTCATCACATTTACGTGTAATCCGAACAGGGATGAAATTAAACTTTGTAACTGCCACGTCAAACATGAATGCACCGCCATATAAAATGTCATTGATATACTTGATTACACACACTAGTTATGAAAAATGTGTTAATCATTAATTAAAGCAGCAAAAACCGTTTACTTTCCGGACACTTTTATTTATTATTTAGACTTTTATTTAATTAGTTTCTTATTTTATTATTTAGAAAGACTAAATAAATGAAAATTGTTGATTTTACAGGAAAATAAGCGCTACCTGCTATCAGATCCAATATTATCATTTTTCTATTACATATCAATATATTAAATAAATATGTAATTTATCAAATAATTATTAGCACTATTTTATTATTGGAGCTTAAATTAGTACATCTGATGTTTCTTTAATCATTATTGAAAATAAAACTATTAATTGAAAAATAAGTGCATTTATGAGCATAAGCGAAAAAAGGTTTTATTCTTGTGGTCATAAAATAATTGGATATCAAAGGATAATTCAAGAAAGTTTTAATGGAATAGCGGAATTATTTTATTAGTGTGTGTTATTTATATTATTGACCGTTTAATCCTACTTACTATATACTCCTACTACTTTATATTCTTGTATTCGTCCTCACCAAACATCAAATTGAAACAATATTGTAATTTCGAAAATATCATTATCTTGTGAGCAAAGAAAAAAGACTGTTATTGTTATTATCAAATTTTCTTAATCTACATTAGGATATATATATATATATATATATATATATATATATATATATATATATATATATATATATATATATATATATATATATATATATATATATATATATATACATCTTGATGAATTTTGATCCAATATTATCATTTTTCTAATGCATATCAGTATATTAAATAAATATGTAATTTATCAAATAATTATAAGAACTATTTTATAATTGGAGCCTAAATTAGTACATCTGATGTTTTTTAATCATTATTGAAAGTAAAACTATTTATTGAAAAATAAGTGCATTTATGAGCATAAGCGAAAAAAGGTTTTATTCTTGTGGTCATAAAATAATTGGATATCAAAGGATAATTCAAGAAAGTTTTAATGGAATAGCGGAATTATTTTATTAGTGTGTGTTATTTATATTATTGACCGTTTAATCCTACTTACTATATACTCCTACTACTTTATATTCTTGTATTCGTCCTCACCAAACATCAAATTGAAACAATATTGTAATTTCGAAAGTATCATTATCTTGTGAGCAAAGAAAAAAGACTGTTATTGTTATTATCAAATTTTCTTAATCTACATTAGGATATATATATATATATATATATATATATATATATATATATATATATATATATATATATATATATATATATATATATATATATATATATATATATATATATATATATATATACATCTTGATGAATTTTGATCCAATATTATCATTTTTCTAATGCATATCAGTATATTAAATAAATATGTAATTTATCAAATAATTATTAGCACTATTTTATTATTGGAGCCTAAATTAGTACATCTGATGTTTTTTAATCATTATTGAAAGTAAAACTATTTATTGAAAAATAAGTGCATTTATGAGCATAAGCGAAAAAAGGTTTTATTGGTGTGGTCATAAAATAATTGGATATCAAAGGATAATTCAAGAAAGTTTTAGTGGAATGGCGGAATTATTTTATTAGTGTGTGTTATTTATATTATTGACCGTTTATAGTAGGATTCAACGAGTTACTTTTAAAAGGCTGGTATGTCATACCTGAGCCATAGTTTGTGTTCAGTCAGTGACCTAGTGACATACAGACGTTCCGGGTATTTCTTGTTTTTAACATGTGTCCAATTAAAAAGCGTTCGCGAAAACCACATTGGTTTAAACTAATGGCAGTTCGAAGAGTCCAAGGTGGTGAATCGAAAGCATCCGTAGCAAGAAGTCTGAGTATCCCTGAATCCACCCTTAGGGGGTGGATCAAGAGACGAGAGATTTTATGTCAAAGTCGGGAGGAACAGAATAATCTAGTGGGAATTAACCTCAGTTTATCGTCTACCGCACAAGTGCTAGAAGGCTCTGATTTTATTGTAAAAAAAGTGATTTCATGTATACTTATGTATGCTAGAGTGACCGGCTTTCAGTACGGATATCTTTATTATTATAATTCGAGCACGGCCCCCGATCTACACATGGATCCATTTATCCAAGGATTCTGTCAGTCGGTACAAGAATTAACCACTAAATTCGGCCCTATTCAACGGATCCAATATACAGGAATTACCTCATCGATAGAAACAAAGAATTTCATCAAGAGGTGGGATGAAGAACAAAGAAAATTAACCATAAACCAAAGACAGAGTGAAATAACCACTACATACTCTCAAGATCAGAATCAACCCACCACATCGTCTGCCGATCAGCAGGCCAATCAAAAATTCAACTGGGGTTCACAAGAGGCACAGCTCTTCTTTCTTGACATGGTCAGACGACGTGGACACGACTTTGGAGTCTTCTGTTACGACTATACAAGGACGCTTCCAGTCATTGAGACAAACCCTTTCTTACAGGGATTTGAAGAATACAAGGAATTACTACAGAGTAGGCAAGGGCCAGTGGAGGCAACTCAGTGAAATCATTAGAATGAAGAATTGTACGTTATCCAACAGTTTTAATATAGTGTAACTTAACAAATTGGGATAATCACTACTTGATACTTGTATCGGTACATTCTGTAAAAACTAATTAATATTTTATTAATAAAGAATCCGTCTTTCTGTTCAGTTGTTTTTTTAATATCAACTATAATTATAACTTGCTCACCATCATATTTATTTTAAAATTTTGTCATTAAAATATGCTAAGCAAAGGTTGTATATTTAAGACTTAATGAAGTTCCTTCATTATCTCGATAGTCATACCTTTTTTCCTATATCTCATCTCCTCATGTTTCCTCTGTGTATCTCCTCGGTTCTCTATGTGCGAATTACGTAGTTAGTTTCATTTTAGCTGCTCTATATATGTATATTTATAAATATAATTGCATTATAAAATAGCAGGTGTAATATGACTTCCAGACACAGTTAATATTACCGTCTTCCTTTTAGAAAAAAAAAATATTATTTTTAAGAAAATGGAAAAATACATTTGTTCGAAATATTGATGTTTGTATTCTAACATCTCGCTAATATTTCATAAAATTTATGGGTGCCATCCCTAAATAACTCGTTGTCTTTCGAGCAAAACCACATATCTAGTAATTTTCTAGTCTTTTCGAAATTGCCGCAATATCCTATTAATTAATATAGCGGGTGCGATAGTCCAAATCCCATCCAATTGCTTTCAACGCTTCCTTATCAGGTTTTGCAGTTTAGAATTGTTAACAATAATATTCTTTGTTATATGTATATATATATATATTGTTAATAACATTCCAGAATTGGTAAATAACATTTAAAAAATATAACGTAACAGCAAGAGCATAAAATTATATTCAATTCAATAGTAACAATTAATGTTGAAAAATTAACATTAAGACTAACTAATTAACCGTTAGAAAGACTAAATAAATGAAAATTGTTGATTTTCCAGGAAAACAAGCGCTACTTGCTATCCGATCCAATATTATCATTTTTCTATTACATATCAATATATTAAATAAATATGTAATTTATCAAATAATTATAAGCACTATTTTATAATTGGAGCCTAAATTAGTACATCTGATGTGTTTTGAATCATTATTGAAATTAAAACTATTAATTGAAAAATAAGTGCATTTATGAGTATAAGCGAAAAAAGGTTTTATTGGTGTGGTCATAAAATAATTGGATATCAAAGGATAATTCAAGAAAGTTTTAATGGAATAGCGGAATTATTTTATTTGTTTGTGTTATTTTTATTTTTGACCGTTTATAGTAGGAATCAACGAATTACTTTAAAAAGGCTGGTATGTCATACCTGAGCCATAGTTTGCGTTCAGTCAGTGACCTAGTGACATACAGAAGTTCCGGGTATTTCTTGTTTTCAACATGTGTCCAATTAAAAAGCGTTCGCGAAAACCACATTGGTTTAAACTAATGGCAGTTCGAAGAGTTCAAGGTGGTGAATCGAAAGCATCTGTGGCAAGAAGTCTGAGTATCCCTGAATCCACCCTTAGGGGGTGGATCAAGAGACGAGAGATTTTATGTCAAAGTCGGGAGGAACAGAATAATGGAGTGGGAATTGACCTCAGTTTATCGTCTACCGCAGAAGTGCTAGAAGGCTCTGATTTTATTGTAAAAATAGTGATTTCATGTATACTTAAATATGCTAGAGTGACCGGCTTTCAGTACGGATATCTTCATTATTGTAATTCGAGCACGGTCCCCGATCTGGACGTGGATCCATTTATCCAAGGATTCTGTCACTCGATACAAGAATTAACCACTCAATTCGGCCCTATTCAACGGATCCAATATACAGGAATTACCTCATCGATAGAAACAAAGAATTTCATCAAGAGGTGGGATGAAGAACAAAGAAAATTAACCATAAACCAAAGACAGAGTGAAACAAACACTACTTACTCTCAAGATCAGAATCAACCCACCACATCGTCTGCCGATCAGCAGGCCGATCAAAAATTCAACTGGGGTTCACAAGAGGCACAGCTCTTCTTTCTTGACATGGTCAGACGACGTGGATACGACTTTGGAGTCTTCTGTTACGACTATACAAGGACGCTTCCAGTCATTGATACAAACCCTTTCTTACAGGGATTTGAAGAATACAAGGAATTACTACAGAGTAGGCAAGGGCCAGTGGAGGCAACTCAGTGAAATCATTAGAATGAAGAATTGTACGTTATCCAACAGTTTTAATACAGTGTAACTTAATAAATTGGGATAATCACTACTTGCTACTTGTATCGATACATTCTGTAAAAACTAATTAATATTTTATTAATAAAATATCCCTCTTTCAATTCAGTTGTTTTTTAATGCCAACTATAATTATAACTTGCTCACCATCATATTTATTTTAAAAATTTTTCATTAAAATTTGCTAAACAAAGGTTGTATATTTAAGATTTACTGAAGATTCTTCATTATCCCGATTGCCCTTTATTTTTTCCTCTACTCCTATCTACTTTCCTTATGTTTCCTCTGCGTGTCTCCTCGGTTCTCTATATGCGAAATACGTAGTTAGTTTTATTTTAGCTGCTGTATATTTACATTATTTATTTGTATCATTTATAAATATAATTGCATTAATAAATACCAGATGAAACATTACTTTCAGGTACACTTAATATAACCGTTTTTCTTTAAGAATAAAGAAGTATTATTTTCAAGAAAATGGAAAAATATATTTATTCAAAATATTGATGTTTCTATTCTAACATCTCGCTAATAGTTCATAAAATGTATGGGTTCCATCCCTAAAAAACTCGTTGTCCTTCGAGCAAAACTATATATCTAGTAATTTTCTAGTCTTTTCGAAATTGCCGCAATATCCTATTAATTAATATAGCGGGTGCGATAGTCCAAGTCCAAGTAATTTTAACATTATGGTATATCTAATACATATATTATCGAAGGACTTAACACTACAGTTAGGAACAGAGGTACAATAGGTTGTACGTTAGGTTTGTTTGGCTTACATTAAACTCTTTTCCACACCACCCATAAGGTAGAGGTTCTAGGCGCGTTATTTCATGTAGTGGTAACATTATACTAAGAACTTGTTAATTTAATATTGGTTTCTGAAAAAATAGATAAAAACTCTACTATTTTTTAAGTATTCAGAGAATAATAAAAGTAATAAATCAAGATTCGCAAAACGAAATACTTAACGAAACCGAAGTGATGCTTCAAAGGATTGAACAAAAACAAAAGATGGAAGCACGGCAATACTTTCCAAAAGCCATATGTTTTATAGAAACCTCAATATAATAAAAAATACTAGGACAATTAATGAAAACTTATAAAGGGTGGGTTATGCCTACAGAACAAACCATCAGAATATGAAACCGGATAAACTATTGCCCATCAATATTCGGGTATAAGTTTCTATTTTAATAAAAGTCTAAATAATAAATAAAAGTATCCGGAAAGTAAACGGTTTTTGCTGCTTTAATTAATGATTAACACATTTTTCATAACTAGTGTGTGTAATCAAGTATATCAATGACATATTTTCGTTTTTGAACACACGTCCAGCAATATCATGGCGATGCATTCATGTTTGACGTGGCAGTTACAAAATTTAATTTCATCCCTGTTCGGATTACACGTAAATGTGATGAACAGATATGGATGACTCGTCCTCACCAGACATCAAATTGAAACAATATTGTAATTTCGTAAATATAATTATCTTGTGAGCAAATAAAACAGACCATTCTTGTTATTTTCAAATTTTCTTAATCTAAGAAACCCTTGTGCCTAGTAAGATTCTATCCCTTTATCCATTGTCGGTGAGCTACAAGCACTGACCGGCACTGCTACACGCCGGGTTTGTTTATATGTTTTGTGTCACTGATCTAACGGCTAGTCCAGGTAGCTTGATTCGAGCGTGTTTCATTTTATTGGAATCTGTTTATTTATAGGCCATTTTATTAATTTTTGTATTTATAGTTTCATTAGTACTAATTTTTTCAAAAGAAATTTTATATCAATGTTATTTATAGAAATTCCTTTAATATTAAATACGAATACATTTCAAATGATTATTATATACGTGTTAAGATAAAAAGGTTTACTTCCATGTTTCGGTATTTGAGAACAAAAACAATTTTATACTAATATTATGTTTGCGTATAGTTTATTACTTACGCTCTAAAGTTGAATTTACTTGATTTATTATAAAAAGGAGAGGAAAAAGTGATTATTTTTATTTCATATTTTTCTAAGCCGAATAATACATATAAATTTTCAACGTTAATCGTTAATATAGATGCCTTTTTGTGTCGAAGTTATTTTGCAATTTTTCTGGCAAAATTATAATATCTGAGATTTTCTAGGCGAAAAATTGAACCAAACGTTTCCTGCAAGCGTCTTTTTAATGAATTATATTAAGTTTGGTATCAAATAATAAGCCATAACATAGAAAATTTGTTTGTAAAAATTAATTCTTTGTGTTTAATATCCATTATCCCTTCTCGTGATAATTAATCTCATCATAAAGGAAATCATCATTATATTAGCATAATTAATTAAAATCTATATTCTATCTTCTGTTTTATCTGTGAATCGATATTATTTCTTATTCATTATTAGTATTTTCAAAGTTTTAATGAACCTTTGGATTGTCATCCTAGCAGGTCTCTTTTGTTCAGTTTTTTTATAACTTACATTTAAACTTTACACTAAAATATTCATAAAGTGTTAGAAGTAGGTGCAAATATAATATTTTTTCAAAAGAAGTAAATTAAGATGGTTGAAAACTAAAAACTATAACAAATATTTTTCCGTGGAATTTTGTGAATCAAATGAATATGTGCCTTTTTTATATTGATAAGAATCAGACAGAATAACACCTAAAAGTTCAAAAACTAAGAGTATATATGTTAATTCTTCAACAGGAATTGTTACTATTGAATAACCAATAAAACCTTTTTTCGCTTATGCTCATAAATACACTTATTTTTCAATAAATAGTTTTATTTTCAATAATGATTAAAAAAACATCAGATGTATTAATTTAGGCTTCAGTTATAAAATAGTGCTTATAATTATTTGATAAATTACATATTTATTTAATATATTGGTATGTAATAGAAAAATGATAATATTGGATTGGATAGCAAGTAGCACTTGTTTTCCTGGAAAATCAACAATTTTCATTTATTTAGTCTTTCTAACGGTTAAGAATAGTATGGTCACGTAAAGTTATATTTTATATGCTTTACACACACACAAACAGGTTAATACGCCCGCTTTAAATATATATATATATATATATATATATATATATATATATATATATATATATATATATGTTAATTTTTCAACATTATTTGTTACTATTGAATTGAATATAATTTTATGCTCTTGCTGTTATGTTATATTTTTTAAATGTTATTTACCAATTCTGGAATGTTATTAACAATATATATATATATATATATATATATATATATATATATATATATATATATATACATATAACAAAGAATATTATTGTTAACAATTCTAAACTGCAAAACCTGATAAGGAAGCGTTGAAAGCAATTGGATGGGATTTGGACTATCGCACCCGCTATATTAATTAATATTATATTGCGGCAATTTCGAAAAGACTAGAAAATTACTAGATATATGGTTTTGCTCGAAAGACAACGAGTTTTTTAGGGATGGCACCCATAAATTTTATTAAATATTAGCGAGATGTTACAATACAAACATCAATATTTCGAACAAATGTATTTTTCCATTTTCTTAAAAATAATATTTTTTTTTCTAAAAGGAAGACGGCAATATTAACTGTGTCTGGAAGTCATATTACACCTGCTCTTTTATAATGCAATTATATTTATAAATATACATATATACAGCAGCTAAAATGAAACTAACTACGTAATTCGCACATAGAGAACCGAGGAGATACACAGAGGAAACATGAGGAGATGAGATATAGGAAAAAAGGTATGACTATCGAGATAATGAAGGAACTTCATTAAGTCTTAAATATACAACCTTTGCTTAGCATATTTTAATGACAAATTTTTAAAATAAATATGATGGTGAGCAAGTTATAATTATAGTTGATATTAAAAAAACAACTGAACAGAAAGACGGATTCTTTATTAATAAAATATTAATTAGTTTTTACAGAATGTACCGATACAAGTAGCAAGTAGTGATTATCCCAATTTATTAAGTTACACTATATTAAAACTGTTGGATAACGTACAATTCTTCATTCTAATGATTTCACTGAGTTGCCTCCACTGGCCCTTGCCTACTCTGTAGTAATTCCTTGTATTCTTCAAATCCCTGTAAGAAAGGGTTTGTCTCAATGACTGGAAGCGTCCTTGTATAGTCGTAACAGAAGACTCCAAAGTCGTATCC
The DNA here is from genome assembly GCF_030347505.1 of Rhynchophorus ferrugineus. Classification (NCBI taxonomy): domain Eukaryota; kingdom Metazoa; phylum Arthropoda; class Insecta; order Coleoptera; family Curculionidae; genus Rhynchophorus; species Rhynchophorus ferrugineus. The sequence continues at coordinate 34,370,740 of NW_027472587.1, read as the reverse complement.
ACGTCGTCTGACCATGTCAAGAAAGAAGAGCTGTGCCTCTTGTGAACCCCAGTTGAATTTTTGATCGGCCTGCTGATGGGCAGACGATGTGGTGGATTGATTCTGATCTTGAGAGTAAGTAGTGTTTGTTTCACTCTGTCTTTGGTTTATGGTTAATTTTCTTTGTTCTTCATCCCACCTCTTGATGAAATTCTTTGTTTCTATCGATGAGGTAATTCCTGTATATTGGATCCGTTGAATAGGGCCGAATTTAGTGGTTAATTCTTGTACCGACTGGCAGAATCCTTGGATAAATGGATCCATGTGTAGATCGGGGGCCGTGCTCGAATTACAATAATAAAGATATCCGTACTGAAAGCCGGTCACTCTAGCACATATAAGTATATATGAAATCACTTTTTTTACAATAAAATCAGAGCCTTCTAGCACTTCTGCGGTAGACGATAAACTGAGGTCAATTCCCACTCCATTATTCTGTTCCTCCCGATTTTGACATAAAATCTCTCGTCTCTTGATCCACCCCCTAAGGGTGGATTCAGGGATACTCAGACTTCTTGCTACAGATGCTTTCGATTCTCCACCTTGGACTCTTCGAACTGCCATTAGTTTAAACCAATGTGGTTTTCGCGAACGCTTTTTAATTGGACACATGTTAAAAACAAGAAATACCCGGAACGTCTGTATGTCACTAGGTCAGTGACTGAACACAAACTATGGCTCAGGTATGACATACCAGCCTTTTAAAAGTAACTCGTTGAATCCTACTATAAACGGTCAATAATATAAATAACACTCACTAATAAAATAATTCCGCCATTCCACTAAAACTTTCTTGAATTATCCTTTGATATCCAATTATTTTATGACCACACCAATAAAACCTTTTTTCGCTTATGCTCATAATTGCACTTATTTTTCAATAAATAGTTTTATTTTCAATAATGATTAAAAAAACATCAGATGTATTAATTTAGGCTCCAGTTATAAAATAGTGCTTATAATTATTTGATAAATTACATATTTATTTAATATATTGATATGTAATAGAAAAATGATAATATTGGATCAGAAAGCAAGTAGCGCTTGTTTTCCTGGAAAATCAACAATTTTCATTTATTTAGTCTTTCTAACGGTTAATTAGTTAGTCTTAATGTTAATTTTTCAACATTAATTGTTGCTATTGAATTGAATATAATTTTATGTTCTTGCTGTTACGTTATATTTTTTAAATGGTATTTACCAATTCTGGAATGTTATTAACAATATATATATATATATATATATATATATATATATATATATATATATATATATATATATATATATATATATATATATATATATATATATACATATATACATATAACAAAGAATATTATTGTTAACAATTCTAAACTGCAAAACCTGATAAGGAAGCGTTGAAAGCAATTGGATGGGATTTGGACTATCGCACCCGCTATATTAATTAATAGGATATTGCGGCAATTTCGAAAAGACTAGAAAATTACTAGATATATGGTTTTGCTCGAAAGACAACGAGTTTTTTAGAGATGGCACCCATAAATTTTATGAAATATTAGCGAGATGTTAGAATACAAACATCAATATTTCGAACAAATGTATTTTTCCATTTTCTTAAAAATAATTTTTTTTTTCTAAAAGGAAGACGGTAATATTAACTGTGTCTGGAAGTAATATTACACCTGCTATTTTATAATGCAATTATATTTATAAATATACATATATACAGCAGCTAAAATGAAACTAACTACGTAATTCGCACATAGAGAACCGAGGAGATACACAGAGGAAACATGAGGAGATGAGATATAGGAAAAAAGGTATGACTATCGAGATAATGAAGGAACTTCATTAAGTCTTAAATATACAACCTTTGCTTAGCATACTTTAATGACAAATTTTTAAAATAAATATGAAGGTGAGCAAGTTATAATTATAGCTGATATTAAAAAAACAACTGAACAGAAAGACGAATTCTTTATTAATAAAATATTAATTAGTTTTTACAGAATGTACCGATACAAGTAGCAAGTAGTGATTATCCCAATTTATTAAGTTACACTATATTAAAACTGTTGGATAACGTACAATTCTTCATTCTAATGATTTCACTGAGTTGCCTCCACTGGCCCTTGCCTACTCTGTAGTAATTCCTTGTATTCATCAAATCCCTGTAAGAAAGGGTTTGTCTCAATGACTGGAAGCGTCCTTGTATAGTCGTAACAGAAGACTCCAAAGTCGTATCCACGTCGTCTGACCATGTCAAGAAAGAAGAACTGTGCCTCTTGTGAACCCCAGTTGAATTTTTGATCGGCCTGCTGATCGGCAGACGATGTGGTGGGTTGATTCTGATCTTGAGAGTATGTAGTGTTTGTTTCACTCTGTCTTTGGTTTATGGTTAATTTTCTTTGTTCTTCATCCCACCTCTTGATGAAATTCTTTGTTTCTATCGATGAGGTAATTCCTGTATATTGGATCCGTTGAATAGGGCCGAATTTAGTGGTTAATTCTTGTACCGACTGCCAGAACCCTTGGATAAATGGATCCATGTGTAGATCGGGGGCCGTGCTCGAATTACAATAATAAAGATATCCGTACTGAAAGCCGGTCACTCTAGCACATATAAGTATATATGAAATCACTTTTTGTACAATAAAATCAGAGCCTTCTAGCACTTCTGCGGTAGACGATAAACTGAGGTTAATTCCCACTAGATTATTCTGTTCCTCCCGACTTTGACATAAAATCTCTCGTCTCTTGATCCACCCCCTAAGGGTGGATTCAGGGATACTCAGACTTCTTGCTACAGATGCTTTCGATTCTCCACCTTGGACTCTTCGAACTGCCATTAGTTTAAACCAATGTGGTTTTCGCGAACGCTTTTTAATTGGACACATGTTGAAAACAAGAAATACTATACCTACTGACTGAACACAAACTATGGCTCAGGTATGACATACCAGCCTTTTTAAAGTAACTCGTTGAATCCTACTATAAACGGTCAATAATATAAATAACACTCACTAATAAAATAATTCCGCCATTCCATTAAAACTTTCTTGAATTATCCTTTGATATCCAATTATTTTATGACCACACCAATAAAACCTTTTTTCGCTTATGCTCATAAATGCACTTATATTTCAATTAATAGTTTTAATTTCAATAATGATTCAAAAAACATCAGATGTACTCATTTAGGCTCCAATAATAAAATAGTGCTAATAATTATTTGATAAATTACATATTTATTAAATATACTGATATGTAATAGAAAAATGATAATATTGGATCGGATAGCAAGTAGCGCTTGTTTTCCTGGAAAATCAACAATTTTCATTTATTTAGTCTTTCTAAATAATAAAGTGAGAAATTGATTAAATAAACGTTTAAGTAGTAAATAAAAGTGTTAGGAAAGTAAAAAGTTTAAATATGCTCCAAGATACTCGTCGGTGTAATACATGACACCATCACAGAGATAATATTTACAATATGCTAGCAGATGAAATTCAAGTTGTTCAAACGTCATTTTTCATACCTAGTGATGTGTAATGAAGTTTATCAAAGACATTTTACGTGTTTGAACACATGTGCAACGATCTCATGGCGATGCATTAATGTTTGACGTAGCAGTTACAAAATTAAGTCCATCACTCCACATCCAATACATCACTAATATTACAACACAATAATTTTATTTACCTAAATTTCATATAAAAATACGTTCTCTTTTAAATGCTTAATTCCACCATCAGACAAGCAGCCATTAGTTTCCTATGGTGTCGTTGATCGTTGTAGGTTTTATTTATTTGTTTCATGTCCTATTAGCTAATTTAATCTTTTTAAGTATGACTCGCTTTATTCTTCCATCCGACAAAATCCTTTTTTCTTCTCTTATTTTCATTGACATTCTTCAATATCTCATATCAAATTGAAACATATTTTAAAATTTCTAGAACTTTATCGCAGCTATCTTTCGGCCATAATTATTATTCTAGTATTTTTATCAATTCGTTCGAAGTTGTGCAAACCATTTCTTGTATAAATTGTGAGAGAGGAAAGGACGGAGATAACCGCTTGGAATAATTAATTTTATTTGTGCTTATATTTTCCAACGTCAGTATAATCGAAACGGAGATGTAGATATTCCTTCAAGTAATAACTTTAAAAAAGAAAAGAAAAGAAAAATTACTAAATACTATTAACATGCAATTAATAATTTCATTTCATAGGAAACAGAATTACTTTTATATTCGGATGTTCTGTGGAATTGTAAAAAAGAATGGAATAATAAGCCCACAAATGTTTTATCGTATTTTAATATGTTTCCGATTACACGTAAATGTGATAAACAGATATGGATGACTCATCCTCACCAGACATCAAATTGAAACAATATTGTAATTTCGTAAATATAATTATCTTGTGAGCAAAGAAAAAAGACTGTTATTGTTATTATCAAATTTTCTTAATCTACATTAGGATATATAAATATAAATATATATATATATATATATATATATATATATATATATACATATATACATATATATACATATATATATATATATATATATATATATATATATATATATATATATATATATATATATATATATATCTCCTAACGTAGATTAAGAAAATTTGAAAATAACAATAACAGTTTGTTTCTTTGCTCATAAGATGATTATATTTTTGAAATTACAATATTGTTTCAATTTGATGTTTCGTGAGGACGAATATAACAAGAAAAATTGTTTTTGTTTAAGGACCTTTATTATTTAATAAGTTTCTGGAGACATTGTATATATGATTGTACTAAAGCAAATTCTAGATGTTTTTTTAATAAATTTTAGTGTTATTGACAGTACTTCCATCCTAAATCCTTACATACGTACATCCTTCATATATATACTTCCATCATCATATGGATAAAGTCATCTATATCTGTTCATCACATTTACATGTAATCCGAACAGGGATGAAATTAAATTTTGTAACTGCCACGTCAAACATGAATGCATCGCCATGATATTGGTGGACGTGTGTTCAAAAACGAAAAAATGTCATTGATATACTTGATTACACACACTAGTTATGAAAAATGTGTTAATCATTAATTAAAGCAGCAAAAATCGTTTACTTTCCGAACAATTTTATCTATTATTTAAACTATTATTTAATTAGTTTCTTATCTTATTATTTAGAAAGACTAAATAAACGAGAATTGTTGATTTTTCAGGAAAACAAGCGCTACTTGCTATCCGATCCAATATTATCATTTTTCTATTACATATCAATATATTAAATAAATATGTAATTTATCAAATAATTATAAGCACTATTTTATAATTGGAGCCTAAATTAGTACATCTGATGTGTTTTGAATCATTATTGAAATTAAAACTATTAATTGAAAAATAAGTGCATTTATGAGCATAAGCGAAAAAAGGTTTTATTGGTGTGGTCATAAAATAATTGGATATCAAAGGATAATTCAAGAAAGTTTTAATGGAATAGCGGAATTATTTTATTTGTTTGTGTTATTTTTATTTTTGACCGTTTATAGTAGGAATCAACGAATTACTTTAAAAAGACTGGTATGTCATACCTGAGCCATAGTTTGCGTTCAGTCAGTGACCTAGTGACATAGAGAAGTTCCGGGTATTCCTTGTTTTCAACATGTGTCCAATTAAAAAGCGTTCGCGAAAACCACATTGGTTTAAACTAATGGCAGTTCGAAGAGTTCAAGGTGGTGAATCGAAAGCATCTGTGGCAAGAAGTCTGAGTATCCCTGAATCCACCCTTAGGGGGTGGATCAAGAGACGAGAGATTTTATGTCAAAGTCGGGAGGAACAGAATAATGGAGTGGGAATTGACCTCAGTTTATCGTCTACCGCAGAAGTGCTAGAAGGCTCTGATTTTATTGTAAAAAAAGTGATTTCATGTATACTTATGTATGCTAGAGTGACCGGCTTTCAGTACGGATATCTTCATTATTGTAATTCGAGCACGGTCCCCGATCTGGACGTGGATCCATTTATCCAAGGATTCTGTCACTCGATACAAGAATTAACCACTCAATTCGGCCCTATTCAACGGATCCAATATACAGGAATTACCTCATCGATAGAAACAAAGAATTTCATCAAAAGGTGGGATGAAGAACAAAGAAAATTAACCATAAACCAAAGACAGAGTGAAACAAACACTACTTACTCTCAAGATCAGAATCAACCCACCACATCGTCTGCCGATCAGCAGGCCGATCAAAAATTCAACTGGGGTTCACAAGAGGCACAGCTCTTCTTTCTTGACATGGTCAGACGACGTGGATACGACTTTGGAGTCTTCTGTTACGATTATACAAAGACGCTTCCAGTCATTGAGACAAACCCTTTCTTACAGGGATTTAATGAATACAAGGAACTACTAAAGAGTAGGCAAGGGCCAGTGGAGGCAACTCAGTGAAATCATTAGAATGAAGAATTGTACGTTATCCAACAGTTTTAATATAGTGTAACTTAATAAATTGGGATAATCACTACTTGCTACTTGTATCGATACATTCTGTAAAAACTAATTAATATTTTATTTATAAAATATCCCTCTTTCAATTCAGTTGTTTTTTAATGCCAACTATAATTATAACTTGCTCACCATCATATTTATTTTAAAAATGTGTCATTAAAATTTGCTAAACAAAGGTTGTATATTTAAGATTTACTGAAGATTCTTCATTATCCCGATTGCCCTTTATTTTTTCCTCTACTCCTATCTACTTTCCTTATGTTTCCTCTGCGTGTCTCCTCGGTTCTCTATATGCGAAATACGTAGTTAGTTTCATTTTAGCTGCTGTATATTTACATTATTTATTTGTATCATTTATAAATATAATTGCATTAATAAATACCAAATGAATCATGACTTTCAGGTACACTTAATATAACCGTTTTTCTTTAAGAATAAAGAAGTATTATTTTCAAGAAAATGGAAAAATATATTTATTCAAAATATTGATGTTTCTATTCTAACATCTCGCAAATAGTTCATAAAATGTATGGGTTCCATCCCTAAAAAACTCGTTGTCCTTCGAGCAAAACTATATATCTAGTAATTTTCTAGTCTTTTCGAAATTGCCGCAATATCCTATTAATTAATATAGCGGGTGCGATAGTCCAAGTCCAAGTAATTTTAACATTATGGTATATCTAATACATATATTATCGAAGGACTTAACACTACAGTTAGGAACAGTACACAGTTTAACTTACATTAAACTCTTTTCCACACCACCCATAAGGTAGAGGTTCTAGGCGCGTTATTTCATGTAGTGGTAACATTATACTAAGAACTTGTTAATTTAATATTGGTTTCTGCAAAAATAGATAAAAACTCTACTACTTTTTAAGTATTCAGAGAATAATAAAAGTAACAAATCAAGATTCGCAAAACGAAATACTTAACGAAACCGAAGTGATGCTTCAAAGGATTGAACAAAAACATAAGATGGAAGCACGGCAATACTTTCCAAAAGCCATATGTTTTATAGAAACCCCAATATAATAAAAAATACTAGGACAATTAGTGAAAACTTATAAAGGGTGGGTTATGCCTACAGGACAAACCATCAGAATATAAAACCGGATAAAATATTGCCCATCAATATTCGGGTATAAGTTTCTATTTTAATAAAAAATATATTAAATTCAAATACTGTATCTAAATAAATTGCAATTAGTCTAATTTCTGATTTAATATTTTATTTATATTGTGTGTGTTTAATTCTGCCTTACTTTGATTTTTTTGTTTATTTTGTTACCTGTATTGAAATAAAATTTGTTATACAGTATATAATTTTAATTCTTTTGAGTTATTTATCTGCATTGAAGCTGAACATATTTGAATGAGAATTCTGTTTTATTGCCAATAAATAAAAATGTCTAGAGATGGTTTTGTACACAATCGAATTTATATAAGATTTTAGTGTAACTAAATAACATTCAGATAGAGTAGCGCACTAGACAGCACAAGCATAAAATTATATGTAACAATTCCGGTTGAAAAATTAACATATATACTTTTAGTTTTTGAACTTCTTGTTGCTATTCTGTCTGATTCTTATCAACATAAAATTAAAGGTACAAATTCATTTGTTTCAGAAAATTCCACGGATGAATATATGTTGTAGTTTTCAGCTTTCAAACCTCTTAATTTCATCCTTTGAGAAAATATTATATTTGCACCTACTTCTAACTCATTATGAATATTTTAATGTAGGTTAAACCACTGATGATTTCAAATTTTATGGGCTCCTGATTTATTAGTTATATTGAAAAAAACTGAAGAAAAGAGAAATGCTAGGATGACAATCCAAAGGCTCATTAAAACTTTGAAAATACTAATAATGAGTAAGAAATAATATCGATATACAGCATACGGATATTATCAAGATAAAACAGAAGATAGAATATAGATTTTAATTAATTATGCTGACATAATGATGATTTTCTTTATGATATGTAAATTTTCTATGATGATATGGCTTATTATTCGAAACACTATGTAATTAAAAAGACGCTTGCAGGAAACGTTTGGTTCAATTTTTCGCCTAAAAAATCTCAGATATTATAATTTTGCCAGAAAAATTGCAAAATAACTTCGACACAAAAAGGCATCTATATTAACGATTAACGTTGAAAATTTATATGTATTATTCGGCTTAGAAAAATATGATATAAAAATAATCACTTTTTCCAGTCCTTTTTATAATAAACCAAGTAAATTCAACTTTAGAGCGTAGGTAATAAACTATACGCAAACATAATATTAGTAAAAAATTGTTTTTGCTCTCAAATACCGAAACATGAAAGTATACCTTTTTATCTTAACACGTATATAATAAACATTTTAAATGTATTCGTATTTAAAATTAAAGGAATTTCTATAAATAACATTGATATAAAAGTGCTTTTGACAAAATTATTACTTATAAAATTATAAATACAAATATTGAAATTAAAACTATTAATTGAAAAATAAGTGCATTTATGAGCATAAGCGAAAAAAGATTTTATTCTTGTGGTCATAAAATAATTGGATATCAAAGGATATATATATATATATATATATATATATATATATATATATATATATATATATATATATATATATATATACATATATATACATATACATCTTGATGAATTTTGATCCAATATTATCATTTTTCTAATGCATATCATTATATTAAATAAATATGTAATTTATCAAATAATTATTAGCACTATTTTATAACTGGAGCCTAAATTAGTACGTCTGATGTTTTTTTAATCATTATTGAAAATAAAACTATTAATTGAAAAATAAGTGCATTTATGAGCATAAGCGAAAAAAGGTTTTATTCTTGTGGTCATAAAATAATTGGATATCAAAGGATAATTCAAGAAAGTTTTAATGGAATGGCGGAATTATTTTATTAGTGTGTGTTATTTATATTATTGACCGTTTAATCCTACTTACTATATACTCCTACTACTTTATATTCTTGTATTCGTCCTCACCAAACATCAAATTGAAACAATATTGTAATTTCGAAAATATCATTATCTTGTGAGCAAAGAAAGAAGACTGTTATTGTTATTATCAAATTTTCTTAATCTACATTAGGATATATATATATATATATATATATATATATATATATATATATATATATATATATATATGTCTTTATATATACATATAAAGTATATATATATAAATATATATATATATATATATATAAATATATATATATATATATATATATATATATATATATACATATAAATATATATATATATATATATATATATATATATATATATATATATAAATATATATATATATATATATATATAAATATATATATATATATATATATATAAATATATATATATATATATATATATATATAGATATATATATATATATATATAACAAAGAATATTATTGTTAACAATTCTAAACTGCAAAACCTGATAAGGAAGCGTTGAAAGCAATTGGATGGGATTTGGACTATCGCACCCGCTATATTAATTAATAGGATATTGCGGCAATTTCGAAAAGACTAGAAAATTACTAGATATATGGTTTTGCTCGAAAGACAACGAGTTTTTTAGGGATGGCACCCATAAATTTTATGAAATATTAGCGAGATGTTAGAATACAAACATCAATATTTCGAACAAATGTATTTTTCCATTTTCTTAAAAATAATATTTTTTTTTTCTAAAAGGAAGACGGCAATATTAACTGTGTCTGGAAGTCATATTACACCTGCTCTTTTATAATGCAATTATATTTATAAATATACATATATACAGCAGCTAAAATGAAACTAACTACGTAATTCGCACATAGAGAACCGAGGAGATACACAGAGGAAACATGAGGAGATGAGATATAGGAAAAAAGGTATGACTATCGAGATAATGAAGGAACTTCATTAAGTCTTAAATATACAACCTTTGCTTAGCATATTTTAATGACAAATTTTTAAAATAAATATGATGGTGAGCAAGTTATAATTATAGTTGATATTAAAAAAACAACTGAACAGAAAAACGGATTCTTTATTAATAAAATATTAATTAGTTTTTACAGAATGTACCGATACAAGTAGCAAGTAGTGATTATCCCAATTTATTAAGTTACACTATATTAAAACTGTTGGATAACGTACAATTCTTCATTCTAATGATTTCACTGAGTTGCCTCCACCGGCCCTTGCCTACTCTGTAGTAATTCCTTGTATTCTTCAAATCCCTGTAAGAAAGGGTTTGTCTCAATGACTGGAAGCGTCCTTGTATAGTCGTAACAGAAGACTCCAAAGTCGTATCCACGTCGTCTGACCATGTCAAGAAAGAAGAGCTGTGCCTCTTGTGAACCCCAGTTGAATTTTTGATCGGCCTGCTGATCGGCAGACGATGTGGTGGGTTGATTCTGATCTTGAGAGTAAGTAGTGTTTGTTTCACTCTGTCTTTGGTTTATGGTTAATTTTCTTTGTTCTTCATCCCACCTTTTGATGAAATTCTTTGTTTCTATCGATGAGGTAATTCCTGTATATTGGATCCGTTGAATAGGGCCGAATTTAGTGGTTAATTCTTGTACCGACTGACAGAATCCTTGGATAAATGGATCCATGTGTAGATCGGGGGCCGTGCTCGAATTACAATAATAAAGATATCCGTACTGAAAGCCGGTCACTCTAGCATACATAAGTATACATGAAATCACTTTTTTTACAATAAAATCAGAGCCTTCTAGCACTTGTGCGGTAGACGATAAACTGAGGTTAATTCCCACTAGATTATTCTGTTCCTCCCGACTTTGACATAAAATCTCTCGTCTCTTGATCCACCCCCTAAGGGTGGATTCAGGGATACCCAGACTTCTTGCTACGGATGCTTTCGATTCACCACCTTGGACTCTTCGAACTGCCATTAGTTTAAACCAATGTGGTTTTCGCGAACGCTTTTTAATTGGACACATGTTGAAAACAAGAAATACCCGGAACGTCTGTATGTCACTAGGTCACTGACTGAACACAAACTATGGCTCAGGTATGACATACCAGCCTTTTTAAAGTAACTCGTTGAATCCTACTATAAACGGTCAATAATATAAATAACACACACTAATAAAATAATTCCGCCATTCCACTAAAACTTTCTTGAATTATCCTTTGATATCCAATTATTTTATGACCACACCAATAAAACCTTTTTTCGCTTATGCTCATAAATGCACTTATTTTTCAATTAATAGTTTTAATTTCAATAATGATTCAAAAAACATCAGATGTACTCATTTAGGCTCCAATAATAAAATAGTGCTAATAATTATTTGATAAATTACATATTTATTAAATATACTGATATGTAATAGAAAAATGATAATATTGGATCGGATAGCAAGTAGCGCTTGTTTTCCTGGAAAATCAACAATTTTCATTTATTTAGTCTTTCTAAATAATAAAATGAGAAATTGATTAAATAAAAGTTTAAGTAGTAAATAAAAGTGTTAGGAAAGTAAAAAGTTTAAATATGCTCCAAGATACTCGTCGGTGTAATACATGACACCATTACAGAGATAATATTTACAATATGCTAGCAGATGAAATTCAAGTTGTTCAAACGTCATTTTTCATACCTAGTGATGTGTAATGAAGTTTATCAAAGACATTTTTCGTGTTTGAACACATGTGCAACGATCTCATGGCGATGCATTAATGTTTGACGTAGCAGTTACAAAATTAAGTCCATCACTCCACATCCAATACTAATATTACAACACAATAATTTTATTTACCTAAATTTCATATAAAAATACGTTCTCTTTTAAATGTTTAATTCCACCATCAGACAAGCAGCCATTAGTTTCCTATGGTGTCGTTGATCGTTGTAGGTTTTATTTATTTGTTTCATGTCCTATTAGCTAATTTAATCTTTTTAAGTATGACTCGCTTTATTCTTCCGTCCGACAAAATCCTATCTAATTTTTTTTCTCTTATTTTCATTGACATTCTTCAATATCTCATATCAAATTGAAACATATTTTAAAATTTCTAGAACTTTATCGCAGCTATCTTTCGGCCATAATTATTATTCTAGTATTTTTATCAATTCGTTCGAAGTTGTGCAAACCATTTCTTGTATAAATTGTGAGAGAGGAAAGGACGGAGATAACCGCTTGGAATAATTAATTTTATTTGTGCTTATATTTTCCAACGTCAGTATAATCGAAACGGAGATGTAGATATTCCTTCAAGTAATAACTTTAAAAAAGAAAAGAAAAGAAAAATTACTAAATACTATTAACATGCAATTAATAATTTCATTAATATATAAATAATTATTTTTATATTCGGATGTTCTGTGGAATTGTAAAAAAGAATGGAATAATAAGCCCACAAATGTTTTATCGTATTTTAATATGTTAATTGCAATTTTTAAATAATATACTATAATAAATATAGAGAATACAGCAGGAACTTAAACAAATCCTACATACTGACGATGTACAATAACCATAAATACTAAATAATTATTAAACATATACCTAAATCATAAAAAAACTAATTCATGACATTATTAAAAATGACGACACAATAATTAGTAGAGCATTTTTAAATAAAATAATTACATTATATTTTATTGAAAGAAAATATTTTTCAACAAAATTCGAGAGAGTATTCCAAATATTACTTACCTATTATTAACATAAAAATAGTTAAAAGTATTTTACTATTTATCATTCGCAATTTTAATCTTGTTACCTTATTACATTAACAATCTTGAAAAATATTTTTCCAAAATACTGCTATCAACTACCAAAAAAAAACCATAAAGTATATATATTATTACATATGAATCTATATAAGCATAAATTGAGTACAATATTATCAAGGTCGCGGCTAGTACCACAGAGCCAGAACGTTAAAAATAAGTCGAATAAAACTAGTAGAACCAAAAATAGTAACAAAAAGTACACGACTGAAACAGTCGATAGTAATCAGGAAGAAAATCTGTCGGACCGAAAATAGCAACTGAAAACAGTCGTTACTAAAAAAGAGGCCTTTACACAATCGATAGTCGAATTCAGTCGATAGGTCCCAACACCACTAGAAACCTTTGTCGAATCCATACAGACAGACACACTAATTTATCGGTTTAACCGTGTAGCAGGAACTCATGCGCATGGAGATATTTATTATACTATTGCATGTTTGGTGCAATGTAATCTAGATAAAAATATTAGTCAGCTTTAAAAAGCGTTAACACGTACTAATTAATTTTATTTAAATTTCAAGTACAAAATTAATCAGTTACTTTCCGAACACTTTTATTTATTATTTAGACTTTTATTTAATTAGTTTCTTATTTTATTATTTAGAAAGACTAAATAAATAAAAATTGTTAATTTTACAGGAAAATAAGCCCTACTTGCTATCCAATCCAATATTATCATTTTTCTATTACATATCAGTATATTTAATAAATATGTAATTTATCAAATAATTATTAGCACTATTTTATTATTTTAGCTTAAATTAGTACATCTGATGTTTCTTTAATCATTATTGAAAATAAAACTATTTATTGAAAAATAAGTGCATTTATGAGCATAAGCGAAAAAAGGTTTTATTCTTGTGGTCATAAAATAATTGGATATCAAAGGATACTTCAAGAAAGATTTAATGGAATGGCGGAATTATTTTATTAGTGTGTGTTATTTATATTACTGACCGTTTAATCCTACTTACTATATACTCCTACTACTTTATATTCTTGTATTCGTCCTCACCAAACATTTTTTTTTTTTTTTTTTTTTATTACTCTTCGTGAGTCCACAATCTGCCCTATTGGCAATAAGTATTTCTTCTGTTTATATTATATATACATGGCATGTAGAAAATCACTTCATTAAGCAATCTTCTGTACAAAATATTATCTTAATTAATTAGACTTATTCTAATGCTTATTCTAAACTCTACATATGTCCAGTAATCAGATCAGGTGGTGTTAAACGTTTTAGTCTACGCACTTCACTATCACGTCGCATATTTAGCTGATTAGCGAGTACATTGGGATGCACTGACACTCTTTCGAAGTACTTCACACAAACACGTTGGATTACACTCGTTATAGGTTCTAGAGGAATATCGCGTTGTATCACTTTATTTGAAATATAGTACGGAGCATCAACAATGGCACGCAACACCTTATTTTGGAACCGTTGAATGATGGATATATTAGATTTGCTAGCGGTACCCCATAGTTGAATTCCATATGTCCAAATGGGCTTGAGTATAGACTCATACAGCAATACCTTGTTATCTAATGATAACTTGGATTTGCGCCCAATGAGCCAATACATTTGATATAATTTTAGTCCTAGTTGTTTCCGTTTAGAGAGTATGTGCTTCTTCCAGGTTAGGCGTCGATCTAAATGCATACCAAGATATTTAACATGCTCTGCTTGGGGGAGTTGACAATGATTGATATTTACTGGTGGACATGTTTTTCTACGCAGGGTAAACGTTATATGCGTGGATTTTGATTCATTGGCTTTAATGCGCCATGTCTTCAACCATAATTGTATTTGCTCCAGGTGGGTTTGTAGGTTTATTGATGCTGTGACTGGATCTGCATGGGATGCTAAGATTGCTGTATCGTCTGCATATGTTGCCACAGTAGTTATTTTTGTGGTGGGCAGATCAGCCGTATACAGAAGATACAGTACTGGACCCAGTACACTACCTTGCGGAACTCCTGAATATATGGGATTTAATTCGGTATGTTCATCGCCTTGATTTACAATAAAATGTCTGTCAGTGAGATACGATTTTAGTAGCTGGTAGTCCGGATGAGGGAGAAGTTTCTTTAGTTTAACCTGCAAGCCCGTATGCCATACTTTGTCAAAAGCCTGAGATATGTCTAGGAAAGCAGCCGAACAATATCTTTTGGCATTTAGGTCAGCGTTTATTTGGTTTACAAGTCTATGCACTTGTTCTATAGTCCCATGCTTATTGCGAAAGCCAAACTGATGTTCTGGAATAATTTTTCTTTTTTCTATTATATAGTTTAGTTTTTTTATGTATAATTTCTCGAAAACTTTCGAGATTATTGGTAATAAACTTATAGGTCGGTAGGAGGTCACATCTTCTGGTTTTTTTCCTGGTTTAAGTATCATTAATATTTTAGCTACTTTCCAGATACTAGGGAAGTAATTAATTCGTAGCATAGCATTAAAAATATATGTTAATAGTTTTATAGCCTTTTCAGATAGTTCTTTTAAAATTTTGCCAGTAATTAAGTCATAACCAGGAGCTTTTTTAATATTAATCTCTCTCATTATTGTATGTTTAACTTTTTTGACCGTTAATTTCTCGTGCGGTAAATCCATTTGAAATGGCGAATCTAGAAAGCTAGTAATTTTATTTTCGTCATCTTTATGTAGCTGAGACTGGAAAGGTTTAAAAACATTTTTTAAGTGTTTTGAGAAAATGTCGGCCTTCTCTTTATTGCTTCTCGCCCAATTATTTTCGCTTGTTTTAATAGGTGGGTTATGCTGCTGGGATCTCCTAAGCTTTTTTGTTGCTTTCCACAACGAATAGTCTGTAGCCTCAGTTGATGTCAAGTTTTCTAGGTATTCTTGAATGCCTTGGTTTTGTTCAATTTGGATTAGATCTCTCAGCTCTTTTATGGCCCTATTAAATTTTCTTTTATTCTCTTCAGTCCTTTGCTGTTGCCAATTTCGTCGTAACTTTCTTTTTTCTGCTATCTTTTTCTGTATTGTACATGATATATGTGTATTTTTTCTTGGAAATGTTTCACTGTTGGGAGTCTATATTAGTATTTCTATATCCATTTCAGTTTGTAACGGTAAGTTTAGAGAGATATTTTGGTCTAAGTTTTCTCTAAATGAGGGCCAGTTAGTTCTATTATTGCACAGAGAAGGGGGTTTATCTTTGATGGTAATTTTTGAAGAAATTGTTACTATTATTGGTGAATGATCAGAAGACAGGTCGAAACATGATTCTGCCTGACACTTTTTTGGATCAATATTTTTTGTAATACAGAAATCTATTGTATCTGGTTTTTTATTTCTGTCTGAAGGCCAATATGTTGGTTCACCAGTAGAGATATGTTGTAAGTTATCTTTCCTTATGGCTTTGAGCAGTTCTCTACCTTTTGAGGTTATTATTCTTGCACCCCACATTAAATGTTTTGCATTATAATCTCCTCCTGCTATAAATCTATTACCTAGCGTACTGAAGAATTCTTGAAATTGTTCTGCCTTGTTGTTATGTTTGGGTGGGCAATAAATCGCAGAAATTGTTAATGGTCCATGGGCTTCGTCTATGGTTATACTGGTGGCTTGCAGGTAGTCTTTGCGGAATTTTTCTTTTTCGAAATGCTTTATATCATCTCGAATTATTATGGCTGTACCTCCATGTGCTTTATCATCAGGGTGATTTGTATGATAAAGCTTATATTTAGGAACTTTCAGATAATTCTTGTCCGTAAAGTGTGTTTCGGAAACCATCATAACGTCAATATTTTGTTCATTTACGAACATTTTTAGTTCCCTGGCGTGTTGTTGAAGCCCATTGGCATTCCAGACGGCGATTTTGTAGCTATTGGCTTCAGGCATTAGGCAAGTTTGCTGACGACGGTTGTGAGTAGACCAAGCATCGTACTCATTTGATCCATTAGTTTGGCCATCATATTTTCTAATCTTGAGATGTTGCTAGTTTCAGTAGGTTGAGAT
The DNA here is from genome assembly GCF_030347505.1 of Rhynchophorus ferrugineus. Classification (NCBI taxonomy): domain Eukaryota; kingdom Metazoa; phylum Arthropoda; class Insecta; order Coleoptera; family Curculionidae; genus Rhynchophorus; species Rhynchophorus ferrugineus. The sequence goes on along the minus strand of NW_027472587.1, from coordinate 34,353,400 downwards.
ATTGTCTCTCGTTTTTGTGCTGAACCATTTTCAACTATTTGGGCATAAGTTATGTCTGGTTGACTTGTTCTGGTGGGTAGTGGTAGATTGGTAGTAGTGGATTGTTTTTGTTGATGCCTTTTTTCCCTTAAGGCAGGATAGAGTTTCTGCTGTAGTTGCTTGTGAACTGCGCAACCCTTGTAGTTCGCTGGATGATTTCCGTTACAGTTAACACATTTCACTTTTTCATCGCGAACTTTACGAGTACAATCTCCTGTCTTATGTTCTCCTGCACATTTTACGCATCTATATGATTTGCGACAGTAAGTCTTTGTGTGCCCGTGCGCTTGACACCTTGTGCATTGTGGTATAATTCTTTTTATATGTGGTGGTTCGCATTTAATAATATTATTTTCCAATTTGGTGATTTCATACACCGCCTTATTATTTCCATTAGGTTTTATGTCTATATAAAACATAGGCAGAGGTTTTTTTGTCGTGTGATGTCGTATATTGTGAATATTTACGACCTCGTGGCCTTTTTCAGCTAGTGCTACCTTGATGGTGTTAAAGTCCGTCCCGTGATGTAATCCTTTTAATACGAATTTAAATGTTCTCTCGGATTTTGGCCTGAATGTATGGTATTGGGTATTTCTTTCATCCAATTCTTTAATAAGAACTTTAAAGTGATCCGCTTCGAACAATTGGATTTTAATTGTTTCATAGCTCACTGTTTTAATTGTGTAGTTCGTAGTAATGGTTTTCAATAAGTCATGGATATTTTTTATTATTCCTACCTTATAGACTGTTATTGGTGGTGGTTTCGGAACAACTTTTTCAGGGCTTGGTTGTATGTTCTCTTCAATTTCTTCCGACAGGTTGCTAAAACTGTTTTTTGTCTCTATCGGTTTCTGCAACCAATAGTCACTGATTCTTGTTTGTTTCCTCGCGATTTCTTCTTCTGGACTTCTCAATCGTTTTTTGTTAATGACTGTAGTCCATTCTGATGGTGGAGTTTGCGTTATTGCTGTTTGTTCTAATCTTATATCAAAGTGTGCAGGTGATTTGGTTGAATCGCTATGGTTTGCCATTTTTTTAATTTTTAATATTTTATTTAATTTACTTCCAGCGGATAAAAAAATAAAATAAATACATTGTTTATTTCACGCACTTCATTTTTCACTTACGTTATTTTAGCACTAGTTTTTTACTATAAATACGATAAATGAATTTCAAAAGGACTGTTGTAAAATAAGATGAAATAATTTTAAACACTAATAAAAATGAGATGCAGTCCTTTTGTCTGGTCACGTAAACACGTATTCACTACACTTTAGGTCCACTGAGAGACGGATAGCCGCATCTGTTATGCGTTTTTAACACTCTATTAAATAACCGTAATAAAATACTGGGTTTTTTTTAAAAAAAGGTATCCTTTTATAGCTTGGACCGTATTAAAAATACGTCTTCACCCTACGAAGGTTGGAACTGAACTCCCTCACCAAACATCAAATTGAAAGAATATTGTAATTTCGAAAATATCATTATCTTGTGAGCAAAGAAAAAAGACTGTTATTGTTATTATCAAATTTTCTTAATCTACATTAGGATATATATATAATATTAAATAAATATGTAATTTATCAAATAATTATTAGCACTATTTTATTATTGGAGCTTAAATTAGTACATCTGATGTTTCTTTAATCATTATTGAAAATAAAACTATTTATTGAAAAATAAGTGCATTTATGAGCATAAGCGAAAAAAGGTTTTATTCTTGTGGTCATAAAATAATTGGATATCAAAGGATACTTCAAGAAAGTTTTAATGGAATAGCGGAATTATTTTATTAGTGCGTGTTATTTATATTACTGACCGTTTAATCCTACTTACTATATACTCCTACTACTTTATATTCTTGTATTCGTCCTCACCAAACATCAAATTGAAAGAATATTGTAATTTCGAAAATATCATTATCTTGTGAGCAAAGAAAAAAGACTGTTATTGTTATTATCAAATTTTCTTAATCTACATTAGGATATATATATATATATATATATATATATATATATATATATATAATATTAAATAAATATGTAATTTATCAAATAATTATTAGCACTATTTTATTATTGGAGCTTAAATTAGTACATCTGATGTTTCTTTAATCATTATTGAAAATAAAACTATTTATTGAAAAATAAGTGCATTTATGAGCATAAGCGAAAAAAGGTTTTATTCTTGTGGTCATAAAATAATTGGATATCAAAGGATAATTCAAGAAAGTTTTAATGGAATAGCGGAATTATTTTATTAGTGCGTGTTATTTATATTACTGACCGTTTAATCCTACTTACTATATACTGCTACTACTTTATATTCTTGTATTCGTCCTCACCAAACATCAAATTGAAAGAATATTGTAATTTCGAAAATATCATTATCTTGTGAGCATAGAAAAAAGACTGTTATTGTTATTATCAAATTTTCTTAATCTACATTAGGATATATATATATATATATATATATATATATATATATATATATATATAATATT